>NC_084570.2:4220000-4227500 GCF_033978685.3 Nerophis lumbriciformis | reverse complement strand
TAGCTAACCTCAATGAACCCAAAAATACCTTAAAATAAATATATTCTCACTAATAACAACTGCACTTTTCTTGGTAGAAAAAAAAAGAGACCTTCTTGCTCAATATGTTGAAAAATATTCTTAAATTAAGTAAATGCTAGTGCCATTATCTTGACATAATGATATGCGCTCGGCATCATGATTTTGTTGTTTCATGCTTGAAGAAATTATTACTTTAAAAAAGTCGTTTTTTAACCCTAACCCTAACCCTAACCCTAACCCTAACCCTAACCCTAACCCTCTAACCCTAACCCTAACCCTAACCCTAACCCTCACCCCTAACCCCTAACCCTAACCCTAACCCTAACCCTAACCCTAAAATTAGGGGTATTTTATTTGAATTAAGCAAAATGATCTGCCAATAGAACAAGAAAATTTGTCTTGTCAAGACTTTCCAAAACAAGTAAAAATAGCTAACCTCAATAAACCCAAAAATACCTTAAAATAAATATATTCTCACTAATAACAAGTGCACTTTTCTTGGTAGAAAAAAAAAGAGACCTTCTTGCTCAATATGTTGAAAAATATTCTTAAATTAAGTAAATGCTAGTGCCATTATCTTGACATAATGATATGCGCTCGGCATCATGATATTGTTGTTTCATGCTTGAAGAAATTATTACTTTAAAAAAGGCGTTTTTTTAAACCTAACCCTAACCCTAACCCTAACCCTCTAACCCTAACCCTAACCCTAACCCCTAACCCCTAACCCTAACCCTAACCCTTACCCTAAAATTAGGGGTATTTTATTTGAATTAAGCAAAATGATCTGCCAATAGAACAAGAAAATTTGTCTTGTCAAGACTTTCCAAAACAAGTAAAAATAGCTAACCTCAATGAACCCAAAAATACCTTAAAATAAATATATTCTCACTAATAACAAGTGCACTTTTCTTGGTAGAAAAAAAAAGAGACCTTCTTGCTCAATATGTTGAAAAATATTCTTAAATTAAGTAAATGCTAGTGCCATTATCTTGACATAATGATATGCGCTCGGCATCATGATTTTGTTGTTTCATGCTTGAAGAAATTATTACTTTAAAAAAGTCGTTTTTTAACCCTAACCCTAACCCTAACCCTAACCCTAACCCTCTAACCCTCTAACCCTAACCCTAACCCTAACCCTAACCCTCTAACCCTCTAACCCTAACCCTAACCCTAACCCTAACCCTAACCCTAAAATTAGGGGTATTTTATTTGAATTAAGCAAAATGATCTGCCAATAGAACAAGAAAATTTGTCTTGTCAAGACTTTCCAAAACAAGTAAAAATAGCTAACCTCAATGAACCCAAAAATACCTTAAAATAAGTATATTCTCACTAATAACAAGTGCACTTTTCTTGGTAGGAAAAAAAGAGATCTTTTTGCTCAATATGTTGAAAAATATTCTTAAATTAAGTAAATGCTAGTGCCATTATCTTGACATAATGATATGCGCTCGGCATCATGATTTTGTTGTTTCATGCTTGAAGAAATTATTACTTTAAAAAAGTCGTTTTTTAACCCTAACCCTAACCCTAACCCTAACCCCTAACCCCTAACCCTAACCCTAACCCTAACCCTAAAATTAGGGGTATTTTATTTGAATTAAGCAAAATGATCTGCCAATAGAACAAGAAAATTTGTCTTGTCAAGACTTTCCAAAACAAGTAAAATTAGCTAACCTCAATGAACCCAAAAATACCTTAAAATAAGTATATTCTCACTAATAACAAGTGCACTTTTCTTGGTAGAAAAAAAAAGAGACCTTCTTGCTCAATATGTTGAAAAATATTCTTAAATTAAGTAAATGCTAGTGCCATTATCTTGACATAATGATATGCGCTCGGCATCATGATTTTGTTGTTTCATGCTTGAAGAAATTATTACTTTAAAAAAGTCATTTTTTAACCCTAACCCTAACCCTAACCCTAACCCTAACCCTAACCCTCAAACCCTAACCCTAACCCCTAACCCTAACCCTAACCCTAACCCTAACCCCTAACCCCTAACCCCTAACCCTAACCCTAACCCTAACCCTAACCCTAACCCTAAAATTAGGGGTATTTTATTTGAATTAAGCAAAATGATCTGCCAATAGAACAAGAAAATTTGTCTTGTCAAGACATTCCAAAACAAGTAAAAATAGCTAACCTCAATGAACCCAAAAATACCTTAAAATAAATATATTCTCACTAATAACAAGTGCACTTTTATTGGTAGGAAAAAAAAAAGACCTTTTTGCTCAATATGTTGAAAAATATTCTTAAATTAAGTAAATGCTAGTGCCATTATCTTGACATAATGATATGCGCTCGGCATCATGATTTTGTTGTTTCATGCTTGAAGAAATTATTACTTTAAAAAAGTTGTTTTTTAACCCTAACCCTAACCCTCTAACCCTAACCCTAACCCTAACCCTAACCCTAACCCCTAACCCTAACCCTAACCCTAACCCTAACCCTAAAATTAGGGGTATTTTATTTGAATTAAGCAAAATGATCTGCCAATAGAACAAGAAAATTTGTCTTGTCAAGACTTTCCAAAACAAGTAAAAATAGCTAACCTAAATGAACCCAAAAATACCTTAAAATAAATATATTCTCACTAATAACAAGTGCACTTTTCTTGGTAGGAAAAAAAGAGACCTTTTTGCTCAATATGTTGAAAAATATTCTTAAATTAAGTAAATGCTAGTGCCATTATCTTGACATAATGATATGCGCTCGGCATCATGATTTTGTTGTTTCATGCTTGAAGAAATTATTACTTTAAAAAAGTCGTTTTTTAACCCTAACCCTAACCCTAACCCTAACCCTAACCCTCTAACCCTAACCCTAACCCCTAACCCTAACCCTAACCCTCTAACCCTAACCCTAACCCTAACCCTAACCCTAACCCCTAACCCCTAACCCTAACCCTAACCCTAACCCTAACCCTAACCCTAAAATTAGGGGTATTTTATTTGAATTAAGCAAAATGATCTGCCAATAGAACAAGAAAATTTGTCTTGTCAAGACTTTCCAAAACAAGTAAAATTAGCTAACCTCAATGAACCCAAAAATACCTTAAAATAAATATATTCTCACTAATAACAAGTGCACTTTTCTTGGTAGAAAAAAAAAGAGACCTTCTTGCTCAATATGTTGAAAAATATTCTTAAATGAAGTAAATGCTAGTGCCATTATCTTGACATAATGATATGCGCTCGGCATCATGATTTTGTTGTTTCATGCTTGAAGAAATTATTACTTTAAAAAAGTCGTTTTTTAACCCTAACCCTAACCCTAAACCTAACCCTCTAACCCTAACCCTAACCCCTAACCCCTAACCCCTAACCCTAACCCTAACCCTAACCCTAAAATTAGGGGTATTTTATTTGAATTAAGCAAAAAAATCTGCCAATAGAACAAGAAAATTTGTCTTGTCAAGACTTTCCAAAACAAGTAAAAATAGCTAACCTCAATGAACCCAAAAATACCTTAAAATAAATATATTCTCACTAATAACAAGTGCACGTTTCTTGGTAGAAAAAAAAAGAGACCTTCTTGCTCAATATGTTGAAAAATATTCTTAAATTAAGTAAATGCTAGTGCCATTATCTTGACATAATGATATGCGCTCGGCATCATGATTTTGTTGTTTCATGCTTGAAGAAATTATTACTTTAAAAAAGTCGTTTTTTAACCCTAACCCTAACCCTAACCCTAACCCTAACCCTCTAACCCTAACCCTAACCCTAACCCCTAACCCCTAACCCTAACCCTAACCCTAACCCTAACCCTAACCCTAAAATTAGGGGTATTTTATTTGAATTAAGCAAAATGATCTGCCAATAGAACAAGAAAATTTGTCTTGTCAAGACTTTCCAAAACAAGTAAAAATAGCTAACCTCAATGAACCCAAAAATACCTTAAAATAAATATATTCTCACTAATAACAAGTGCACTTTTCTTGGTAGAAAAAAAAAGAGACCTTCTTGCTCAATATGTTGAAAAATATTCTTAAATTAAGTAAATGCTAGTGCCATTATCTTGACATAATGATATGCGCTCGGCATCATGATTTTGTTGTTTCATGCTTGAAGAAATTATTACTTTAAAAAAGTCGTTTTTTAACCCTAACCCTAACCCTAACCCTAACCCTAACCCTAACCCTAACCCTCTAACCCTAACCCTAACCCCTAACCCCTAACCCCTAACCCTAACCCTAACCCTAAAATTAGGGGTATTTTATTTGAATTAAGCAAAATGATCTGCCAATAGAAAAAGAAAATTTGTCTTGTCAAGACTTTCCAAAACAAGTAAAAATAGCTAACCTCAATGAACCCAAAAATACCTTAAAATAAATATATTCTCACTAATAACAAGTGCACTTTTCTTGGTAGAAAAAAAAAGAGACCTTCTTGCTCAATATGTTGAAAAATATTCTTAAATTAAGTAAATGCTAGTGCCATTATCTTGACATAATGATATGCGCTCGGCATCATGATTTTGTTGTTTCATGCTTGAAGAAATTATTACTTTAAAAAAGTCGTTTTTTAACCCTAACCCTAACCCTAACCCTAACCCTAACCCTAACCCTCTAACCCTAACCCTAACCCTAACCCTAACCCTAACCCTAACCCTAACCCTAACCCTAACCCTAAAATTAGGGGTATTTTATTTGAATTAAGCAAAATGATCTGCCAATAGGACAAGAAAATTTGTCTTGTCAAGACTTTCCAAAACAAGTAAAAATAGCTAACCTCAATGAACCCAAAAATACCTTAAAATAAATATATTCTCACTAATAACAAGTGCACGTTTCTTGGTAGAAAAAAAAAGAGACCTTCTTGCTCAATATGTTGAAAAATATTCTTAAATTAAGTAAATGCTAGTGCCATTATCTTGACATAATGATATGCGCTCGGCATCATGATTTTGTTGTTTCATGCTTGAAGAAATTATTACTTTAAAAAAGTCGTTTTTTAACCCTAACCCTAACCCTAACCCTAACCCTAACCCTCTAACCCTAACCCTAACCCTAACCCTAACCCCTAACCCCTAACCCTAACCCTAACCCTAACCCTAACCCTAACCCTAAAATTAGGGTATTTTATTTGAATTAAGCAAAATGATCTGCCAATGGAACAAGAAAATTTGTCTTGTCAAGACTTTCCAAAACAAGTAAAAATTGCTAACCTCAATTAACCCAAAAATACCTTAAAATAAGTATATTCTCATTAATAACAAGTGCACTTTTCTTGGTAGGAAAAAAAAGAGACCTTTTTGCTCAATATGTTGAAAAATATTCTTAAATTAAGTAAATGCTAGTGCCATTATCTTCACATAATGATATGCGCTCGGCATCATGATTTTGTTGTTTCATGCTTGAAGAAATTATTACTTTAAAAAAGTCGTTTTTTAACCCTAACCCTAACCCTAACCCTAACCCTAACCCTCTAACCCTAACCCTAACCCTAACCCTAACCCTAACCCCTAACCCTAACCCTAACCCTAACCCTAACCCTAAAATTAGGGGTATTTTATTTGAATTAAGCAAAATGATCTGCCAATAGAACAAGAAAATTTGTCTTGTCAAGACTTTCCAAAACAA
Organism: Nerophis lumbriciformis; assembly: GCF_033978685.3. Lineage (NCBI taxonomy): Eukaryota > Metazoa > Chordata > Actinopteri > Syngnathiformes > Syngnathidae > Nerophis > Nerophis lumbriciformis. The sequence continues at coordinate 4,221,883 of NC_084570.2, read as the reverse complement.
GTAAAAATAGCTAACCTCAATGAACTCAAAAATACCTTAAAATAAATATATTCTCACTAATAACAAGTGCACGTTTCTTGGTAGAAAAAAAAGGAGACCTTCTTGCTCAATATGTTGAAAAATATTCTTAAATAAAGTAAATGCTAGTGCCATTATCTTGACATAATGATATGCGCTCGGCATCATGATTTTGTTGTTTCATGCTTGAAGAAATTATTACTTTAAAAAAGTCGTTTTTTAACCCTAACCCTAACCCTAACCCTAACCCTCTAACCCTAACCCTAACCCTAACCCTAACCCCTAACCCCTAACCCTAACCCTAACCCTAACCCTAACCCTAACCCTAAAATTAGGGGTATTTTATTTGAATTAAGCAAAATGATCTGCCAATAGAACAAGAAAATTTGTCTTGTCAAGACTTTTCAAAACAAGTAAAAATAGCTAACCTCAATGAACCCAAAAATACCTTAAAATAAATATATTCTCACTAATAACAAGTGCACTTTTCTTGGTAGAAAAAAAAAGAGACCTTCTTGCTCAATATGTTGAAAAATATTCTTAAATTAAGTAAATGCTAGTGCCATTATCTTGAAATAATGATATGCGCTCAACATCATGATTTTGTTGTTTCATGCTTGAAGAAATTATTACTTTAAAAAAGTCGGTTTTTAACCCTAACCCTAACCCTAACCGTAACCCTCTAACCCTAACCCTAACCCTAACCCTAACCCCTTACCCTAACCCTAACCCTAAACCTAACCCTAACCCTAAAATTAGGGGTATTTTATTTGAATTAAGCAAAATGATCTGCCAATAGAACAAGAAAATTTGTCTTGTCAAGACTTTCCAAAACAAGTAAAAATAGCTAACCTCAATGAACCCAAAAATACCTTAAAATAAATATATTCTCACTAATAACAAGTGCACTTTTCTTGGTAGAAAAAAAAAGAGACCTTCTTGCTCAATATGTTGAAAAATATTCTTAAATTAAGTAAATGCTAGTGCCATTATCTTGACATAATGATATGCGCTCGGCATCATGATTTTGTTGTTTCATGCTTGAAGAAATTATTACTTTAAAAAAGTCGTTTTTTAACCCTAACCCTAACCCTAACCCTAACCCTAACCCTAACCCTCTAACCCTAACCCTAACCCCTAACCCTAACCCTAACCCTAACCCTAACCCTAACCCTAAAATTAGGGGTATTTTATTTGAATTAAGCAAAATGATCTGCCAATAGAACAAGAAAATTTGTCTTGTCAAGACTTTCCAAAACAAGTAAAAATAGCTAACCTCAATGAACCCAAAAATACCTTAAAATAAGTATATTCTCACTAATAACAAGTGCACTTTTCTTGGTAGAAAAAAAAAGAGACCTTTTTGCTCAATATGTTGAAAAATATTCTTAAATTAAGTAAATGCTAGTGCCATTATCTTGACATAATGATATGCGCTCGGCATCATGATTTTGTTGTTTCATGCTTGAAGAAATTATTACTTTAAAAAAGTCGTTTTTTAACCCTAACCCTAACCCTAACCCTCTAACCCTAACCCTAACCCTAACCCCTAACCCCTAACCCTAACCCTAACCCTAACCCTAACCCTAAAATTAGGGGTATTTTATTTGAATTAAGCAAAATGATCTGCCAATAGAACAAGAAAATTTGTCTTGTCAAGACTTTCCAAAACAAGTAAAAATAGCTAACCTCAATGAACCCAAAAATACCTTAAAATAAGTATATTCTCACTAATAACAAGTGCACTTTTCTTGGTAGAAAAAAAAAGAGACCTTTTTGCTCAATATGTTGAAAAATATTCTTAAATTAAGTAAATGCTAGTGCCATTATCTTGACATAATTATATGCGCTCGGCATCATGATTT